>NW_019213629.1:297186-308754 GCF_002532875.2 Varroa jacobsoni
TATATATGTGCCACTTTGACCTTTACATTACATTCCAACCCCCGAAGAATTGCCGTCATTTCTAGGTAAAAAATTGTGACTTTCGCACCCCTTTATTGAAACTAAGTCAAAAGAATCTCACAGGGATTAAAACAGCTGATTTTTTTGGTAATACCAGATTCGGTCCGTACGGCAGACGCATGGAATCTTTTCAAATATTTGCCGGATAGCTAGTAATATATGTCGTCTGACATTGCCATTGTGGAAGGGGACACCTTCCCTGCTCTGCAGTTTCGGTCGATTTTTCATGCCTTATCTTGTTAGTTGTTGACAGTAGAAATCCGACTACGCCGTTCTAATTCACGATTCCTTTTTAATGCCACCAAACAGATAACATCTGGCGTCTGCGCTGTGCCATATTTTGTAAAATACATTTTTTTTTTGCATATTGTCCTAATTTCCCACTTTCCATCGCCCGTGGTCAGTCGTAGACATTAAAGATTGTTTGACTTTGGTACGTTTCTGTAGGATTTTTCAGATGGAAATACGGTCGAGTAGTCCTCTATCGAACTTCTGTTTCTCCTTAAATTTCTTCGAACGAGTTACGCCTATCTGGTGCTGGATACTTGCTTCCTTAGCAATATCATGGTTACTCATGTATCGCTCTTGTTCAACTTTTACAACAATTTTAGCGACTTTTTTGTTTAATTGGTCGACTACCACGAGGCCCAATACATTTTTCAGGCCGAAATTTCCTGACAGAAAATGATACAGCTATGGCTGTTTTTGGCCGTCCCTTCCGATAGCGCATCGTGGCCATAAACATTATAGTTCCTTTCTAAGCCTGGGCAGGTTGACTTCATCGTAATACAACTGTACAACATGCTAGCGTTTTGCAAAGGTTTCGCTCATCTCCAACGCGCTCTACCTAAAACTGTTATCAATAAAGTTCTAACATCTGCGTATTAGGCCAACGTCTAGTGATTAATAGAGGTTGTTGTTAACCCGAGTAAAGTCGTTTTTTGGTAGAATAAGTTGTGCATTTAGTCTACTTACAAAGTTGCTCTGTTTAAAGTTTATGAGCTGATGTAGCTGATTCAGTTCCCACACAGTCCCAACAATTAGTAAAATAATTATAACCGAAGTACGCTACTAACAAACAGCAGTCGAATCGGCCGTTTCCTTTAGATATTTTTAATAATTTTACTAATATCAATGCCCATTATTGGTATACAGCACATTACAAAGCGCCCCATAACAAATGGCACATTTAATTCTTATAAAAAAAAAAAAAAAGAGAGAAAGGTCAAGCTTATAACGACAAGTAACAAATTATAATTTAAATATTTAGTTCCGTATAGACTGTTCATGCTTGATAAAAAGCAAAAACATTAGAAAGGTGGCTTGCAGTTTTTCACAGTGTCTGAGGGGGGTTTAAGTGGTCCTCGTAGGACCTCCATTTCGATGGAAGAGATCGTATTAAATAGATAGGGCAACAAAGAGCAGTGTTTGTGTCAGGCTAGCCAGCAATGGAAAAATCTATCGAACCTTTCTCGAACGGTAATCGAAAATGACAACAGCCCATAGAGATAAATTCATTTTCGAACTCCCGCATCCCACATCATGTACTAAAACACTTTTTTGTTACGCAGGTATTTGGGAATATCTTTCTGTTTATTGCTTAAAGTTGGTGGTAGTGAATTTTTCTTGAACAAGATTTATTGAATCAATAAGTTACATGTAACTGTTATTAGACGTTCATACATTTGCAAGGCCTTTTATTGTGTTGAGCTGTGCCCGACAGTTGATTTTTGCAGTCATGCATGGCTGGTCTCAATTGAACTGTTGCAATTACACATAAATCGGTTAGGTAAATGCTGCATAAGAAACATGCGTTCCATTCTTGATAGAGCAGAAAACTTACAACGACGAGGGTAAACTTCAGAAGATTGGGCTTGTCGGCCTCGTACCAACACTTCTTGTTTGTGTTAGCGCCAGATGATCATTTTGGTTTCACTATCCATCGCATAGTGATTTGTTCATGATATAGCCCCTTCGTACGTCTTACGAAACCTTCCCAATGTCGGAAAACATTCTTGTCCCAGTGTCAGTTCCCAGACCCGGTTCCCAGTAACACCGTAGTCCACCCAGCTTTCGATCGATCAGTTTGCTAAAGCTTATATTTATCCTAGGTCTAGCCAGCAATTAAAGCAAAAGTTACTTCCTGCTAACTTCGAGACGCGTACTTGACTGGCTAATAATACTTGGTTATTTGCCACTACCACATGAACTTGCGTGTTGAATAAAATTAGCTACATTCGATTTGTTTGACAAACGACATCGTTTCCTACCGCGGCTGCTGTGGCATTTTACAAAAGCCCTAAAAGTATGTAAATTTTAAAAATTCTTCATTTACAACGCAATCTATAACTCAGCACAGGGCACTTAGATCATCGTAATGGATAACGTTTTCATCAGAATCAGGTTGAAATATAATAATCATGTTGGATATTACTGAAATTAGACGAAATGCCTAAGGGCGGTACCGGAGGTGAAGTTCGAAAAAAAAAAAAAAAAAAAAAAAAAATAGGGCTGAAATTTATTATTGGTGCATTAGACAGGATTAGATAACAAGAAGAAAACGCATTCGTGTATCCGGCCTAGAATAGATGTACGTGGTAAAACCTCGGGCTTCACAGTGCGTGATAGAAGAAATTTTCTATTAAACGATAAGATAATAGTACTTTGGAAATAGCTCCGAGGACGGTGACAAGGCACAAACAAGCCATTTGTTTCCACATCCGTCACAAATAACTGACATAACATGCATTGTTGTAGTGATCGATTGTCAGAACTATGCAGTGGGGTTCTCCTACAGTAGCACACTCATCCCAGCTTTCCCCTGGCCAAGGCTACTTACATTTTACCTTAGTTACAGAGAAGGGATCGTACGCTAGGATATCGATTGATCCTTAACTACTGAACCCGTTGCTCACAAAAGTCGAGGCAATAAAAAGAATTGACCAACTCACTGATGAAATACTATGTTTTGCTCAATTCCAGCCAGACTTCCTTGATACGTGGCAGCATCTCAGGATGTCTCAGGACGCATGATCGATATGTAACTTCTCCTGTGTCAATTATCCTTAGTTCAGAAAAAATGGCTTCTACATTAGTTTGTCTATATCGTGTACGGACGCGTGCCGCATGACCAGGTCTCGATTCAGTGACTGTTGAGTTTCTCCAACAGAATCGCTACCCCGACTTTGTTTGCAATTAATTCTCTTTTTGAATATGAAATTTATCATTCTCCTATAAAGACGTTAATGATTCTTGCGAACTAATCAGCCGAGGTATCATGACCATATATTATTCATACAAATGGCCTTCGCATCGATTATAACACACAAGATAAATAAACAGTGAAACTGGTATACCCTTTTGTGTAACAGGTATTTTATTACTATGTATTATATATACATATATATATGCTCTCTGCCCCTTTTTTCTCTCTGTATGTAGTACGTAGAGTTTTGTATAAAAATCGTTAGTTTATTAGTTAGTAAAAAAATATATTATATTTTTCAAATCTATTATATTTCAGGCAAAGCGCAAAGTTGTCAAAAACGACGTATCGCGGTCCCCGGCTTAACATAAGACCTGTTTGAGTGCTATTTTTTTACGTCAGGTACTGAACAGTATTTTTGGTAGAAAAAAAAAAGAGCACCAGCCCAACGTAAATCAGTATCTGCGGCGCAGCGGAGACTAAAACGGATTACTGCGTCAGTAATACAGTTATAGATCGTAACCTTCGCGTATAAGTAGTAGATTTGGGCAGCTGTCGGAGATCTTCCCAGCATGACGCAAGATAAACGTCCCAATTTTCTACCATAGTTGTCGTCATTCTGATTGGACAACGACATCTATGCTAAGAATTACTTATTGCTCAAAAGCAGGGGGATATCATTGAGCTTCTAAAATATTCTTTGAAGTATATATTCTAAAATATAAAATAATGAAATATTCACAGCTGATATCATGTTGTTTTTGTTTTCTCTTGAACCGAAAAATACTTATTCATGGATCAATTTTAAACTACCTTGCGGTGGGTATCGCTTGACGTTTAAAAACGTCGAATGTGACCGTCCTGATGGTTCACGCTTTGCCGTTATAGCCAAATGATACCCGTATAATTGTCGTAAGACGATATCGTTATTCTTCCACATACGGTGCTTGATGTTAATGATGATTCAGCTTCTATTTGCAGGTCTAACTATTCTTGCCTAAACCGGCGCTTTTCTAGTTCCGATTGTCTCTCTCATGTCCTGATAACAGTACCCTAGTTGTTTACCCTAGTTCCTAGGGAACTTAGACAAATCTAATCTGTTTTCTGAAATCTATGGATCCCTGTTTACATTTTCTTATAGAGCAATCTCTATGGCAAACTTCGTCAATGTTTATTAAGGCGGGGCTTTGACCATTGTCATTGGCTTAATTGTTCCAACATTTGACACGTATTGCGGGGTTCTAAGATTTCCTGTAGCCGGATACGCTTAGGAAGTAATAAAACATAATTAAAAACATACTTGCAGCAAAATAACATTTATACATTTAAGTACATTAATTATAATTGCGTGTTATAACTTTGTCAGGCTTATTGCAGACAGTTTTTATATTCAATAACGGAATCGCTCGTTTTAGGACATAGCAGGACACAGTGTCTTAATCCATATTCGAGTAGACGTTTAATTAACGCGAAAAGATACGTTTTTTTTTTTAAAATGCGATGACTAAAAACACGACTACAAAGTAATATAAGCACAAAAATTAAGAAGGGTTTTAATTAAGGGAAAAGTACATTAGCATACCTCCGTACACTAAAATGATGAGTAAATGATCGACTGGCCAGACGTGTAAAATAATAATAGCAATAGTAAGAGTTATACAATTCAATCTACCGATCAACCGAGATAAACTGCTATGACTAAGCTCACGGTAGTCCTTTCGCTGAACCTAAATATTACACAATGTAAGGAACGACACAAAGAATCAGTAGTGCCCAACCGACATAGCAGAAGCGTAGGCAGGACATAAAGGTAATTTTCTATTGCTACATTAGTTTTTAAACGACCACGTAACGGCGGTCATTTTGCAGTTTCCTATTCCAGCTGCCTCATGTCCTGGTTTCTTGGCTGCAACTGTAGATGTTCCTATTGCGGAAAGGCCAAGATAAATAAATGGTGTGGGTACGCGCCTTGTTCGTTCTTAATCCAATTGTCTAAACCAGTTGTTTCGTTACTGAGTTTGCTGTAAGATACTTTGACATTTCTAAAAATAGGCGAACAAAGACACGTGTAAGGAAAGGCTTATCACAAATGTTTTAGGCGACACTAGGGCGGCACGCCCTTCGTTTTTCCACTGCCAAGACGATGGCCCCCCGCAGATATTTGTCAGCATAGCTTAACGTCGAGACACCCACCTGTAACGATCACAGACACCAACTGCATCCCAAGATGATGAAACTAACTGCTGCTGATTTTTGGCAAACATATCTTCAAGATACCTCTAAGCAGTAAACCTTCCAGTCAACACCATATACAATTAACATTACATTTCAATGGAAGAATAAGAAACATGATCACTTGTTCGAATTAAGTTCATTAAGCGTCAAAAAGCTCTATTATAGGATCTTGGCGCTATCACTGAACCGCGACTATTGGAAACGCCCTACTCGTTTTAGAGTGAATTCAATCTTTAAGGGATTGCATGTTACTCACCGGTCTTTTTTGTTACAAGCGATACCTCTTCTCTCGCTGTGTTATTTTATCGACTTCAAGCCCACAGACTCTTAATTTAGACGCTTTTTCGTTCGCTGTGCTAGTATTTTCAACTACCGTTTACATGGCCGTAATGGCAGACATGTGTGTATTGGATAAGTATTTTTCCCAAACAGCACCACCTATACTGCTAGATATACCGAACTATTAGAAATACTTTACTGCAAAAACCCTATTCGTATACATCTTCATGAAGTGATTAATTGATCGAAAAACCAACAACGTGATATTCATGGAGAGTCCCTAACCCAGTTATGCATAAATATACGTCACTGATAGAAATCTCTATAACAATACCTGCTAGGCAATGTAGATGACCCCCATTATAGCTGGGTGGGTTGCCTGCTAATTTTAGGGACATGTTCTAGGCTCGAATCCGGCCATACACACAGTTCCTTTTGTACCGGAAGCCTGTCTGTCCGATGGAACTATGTCTAACGGCGATACTGGACGTAAAACTCAAAGTACATGGAGAAACAATAAAGCTAATGTTCGGTTTCAGTTAAGATCCGCGTCAAGAGATGCTATTCATATCATGTTTATAGTTATAAAATCCTATCTGAAGCGCGCTATTAAGACAAGACCTAGACGTCAAGTATGTGGAATAGCCATAATTATAGGGTAAAGTAAAAGCGATAGATAACCAATTGATCAACAGTCCGTCTCTGGTATTAGACAGACTGGTGTGCCCTACGTGACTAAATCTATGTTTATTCGCTCTATATGCTCTATATATATATATATACATACGCTAGAGGAACTCATATACTACTGAAATGGTCATTTCTAGGGCCAAAGGAGTAATCTTTAACATTATAGCCTCTAAGTGTGGTTTGCAGAAGCGATAGTGGAACAGGTTAAGTAACAGATAGTAAATGGCGTTTATCATAGTTGATACAAAGCCGCCATCTTTTAACATGTCAATTAAGGTAGATCGTCCTAATAACTAATACCGTATATGGTTTCGTAAACATAGCCCGCATAGCCAGTCAGGAGACCCACATTGGCCAGAAACAAATACGCGACGCCATATTGATCCTCTCGAATTAAACTGAACGGCAGTTTCACGGGTCTGTCTTTATTTTTTACGCGACATATGCTTGCCCTATTTGTTTCATAAGTCATTATTAATCAATAAAATAATTAGTTGCACCTTTCTGTCATGCTGAAAAGGCATTTACTTTAATTATGTGCAGTAGCTTGATTGACTGTATTTATTAATTCCTCGTGTCCTCCAAGAACTCAGAAATTAGGATTAGATAACTTAGCTATATGCTGGAACTTTTAACAGATATAGAGCCATGATCTCTCATATATGTAGTCGTGATGGCTGTGAGCGAGAAATCATTCGACGGTTCAATCCTACCTTGACGGTCTTTGCTGCGCGTAATTGTTTTATATTTTTTTATACGTTTATTTTAATAGTAGCAAAAATCTAGCGAGTACTTTAACAGGCAATCGGGAGCAACGCCGTGTTCAAAGAAATAAAGTCTGATTGATTTAAATGAGACTAGCGACTTCCTTATACAGAATTTTTTCAAGCAAACCAAAGACGCGTTTCAACCTTCTCTGGATTTAAAGCATACCTAATTCATTCATATAGTTATTAGGTCCTTTCAGTTAACTCATATTCTATTTCAGCATCCTATCGTCAGTAAAGTCACCCCGTTAACAACAGTAGCAGGGCTTCTTCAATCGTAATATACCTAAGCATCATTGCAGGTTTGCTGTCCGTCCAAACAAAAGAGTGTTCTCAATGGAAGCGAGATTTTATCTTCATTGAAATTCGATTATAACCGAACTTAAATGACATAACCTTTTGACCTGAGACAACTTATTCCAAATGGTAATAATATTAATCGTATACTCGGCGCAACAATTTTTTTCCAGACTTTCGCGCTGGCTTTTACTATCAAGTTCTTAGTTATCTAGTTAAGTCGACATATTCATTGATGTACTTTAGAGATTACGTCACATTGTAACAGCAATGACAGCCTACAATTATTGCACTAAATATACCACAAAGGCTATTCAGGTATATCAAAGATGTATGGTCAGAACCGGAGTCGGCCCTAAGATAAAGCCCTGTCGCTTCGTTCTGGAAATTTCGAAACGAAATATGCTCTTCGTGGTCCAAGAATTTGTCCAAAATTGACCAAGACTGATACCTAGCTAGCCGTCTTATACCGCCAAGAAACTGAGCACTGATTACCAAGAGAATCTAAATCACTCGAACACCGCTGGCTGAAGAATGACCTTCGGCTGCCACACGAGTTGAGGTAAGCGAACTGACCCGAACGTATTTCTCTCTTCAAAGTTCTGAAGTAACAAACTAAAGTTCGGCCATTTTTAAAACATTCAATTTCGGATGATGATCACATCCAACAATAATGTGCAAATAACAAAATTTGCCCCACAATCACCGGCAAAGCTCGGACTGACTCGGGAAAGCTAACGCTATATGTTCAATGGGATCGGAAACGAATCGTATATTGTCAGTGGCTATTGCCTGAAAGCACGATAGCTAAGTTAATACAGCAGACTATTGAAATAATTGGCCAAAACAAGCAAGGAAAAAAGCGTTACACCGTAACAACGTCAAACCACTCTCAACAATTCAATTTGTTTAAAGTAATAAATTATTTTAAACGCTAGAACAGATCGAGTTTGTAGCAAAAGGGCCTGTTGTTGTACGAAGCTGTTCGATCTAATGTTGAAACGGCGAAGCTTACAATAGCTTTTCGCTAAAGCTTCACGTAGCTTCGCAACACACTACATCTATATGTATGTATGTATATATATATACATACATATACCGTCAAGCGTTTGTGTGATGATCGAAAACTTCTCTCCAATAATGAGCGTACCCCAAAATAAAAACTAGGTATTCTGAAAGACTGAAACCATTTGAAAAAGCAATAGGAAACCCTTTCAAGAGTCTCATCTGCTGTTTGACATCTTGTATCATGAAAATGTACTGCAGGAAGACGGGATGCCCCTCATTTACAGGGCCTCTGCGGCCGGGCTGTTCTATTTCACCTACAATTTTTATGCTAAATTGGCTGGAAAAAGCGCGCACAAAAGTCTTTTGTCTTTTTTTTTGTCAAATGTATCAGAACAGAATCCCTGAGTGCGCAATCATCTTTTAGGTAATCAACCTCGGCAGGCAAAATAATGTCTTGGTCCTGAATTGTCTGAAGAGATTTTCATGATCTATTGATAGGAAAATAACTGTGTACAAGGTTGAGTGAATTGCAGACTGAGACCTAATGTCTTCGGTGTAATATGTATCATAGTTTCTGTGGCTCGGCTAGCGCCAAATGTATACATTCGAAAGTTCGGCCTGTTAAACTGCGTCTATAGGCCGTAATCCATCCTTAGTTGGTACAGTCTGATAGCGTACCGTGATGGAAGGTTTGGTGAGGCGCGTCAGATCACGCTGTACTTCTAAGTAAAAAGTTAGGATGCTTATGGGGTACAAGGAGATAACGGGCGATCCACGACAGAAGGCGCGTATTTAAATCTATTCCTCAGGGATGATGGGGAGGCGGCGTGGGTTTGAAGCGGAACCTTATGAGAGAAAAGCAAATAGACTATTTTGTTTTCCAATCATCCTGATTGATGAAACTACAGTCGCCGCTAACAATTGAGGTTCGACCAATCGTTGATTCGTTCGCTCTGCCCTGCATGGATTTTGTCGTCCTTTCGACGGTCGCAGAACACTCGTCCCTGGGACTGCGCCGCGCCAATCCAAAGCTAAGTTTCGGAAGGAACAAAAAGATGCGAGCCGAACGACAAAACACGACAGCACTTCTACCGGTTCTGCCAATCGGTAGCTAACCGACCCAGGCACCGGATCTAAGCAAAGTCGTCGACGGCAAAGAAGATCTTTTTTTTTTGCCCCCTATTATTAATCTGACACCTTACACACCGCTCTGAATGTTATTTGTTCCAACCTTCACCCCATCCCCTTTTCCATTTCACTTCGAATCGGCTACAAAAGGCACAAACCGATGTTATCCTAGCCGACTTGCTACTGTGGTAGTTCAATGGTAAAATGGTAACGGGTGAGCATCTCGAATACTGTCGAAGTCGCCATTGTTCCTCTCTTTCAATACATTCTTGGGCACAATATAGATACTCTTCTTTCGTCTGTTTGATTTGGTTTATCGTACTTTATATGTTTATTCAAAATCGAAAAATGGGTTCCCCTCTTTAGTTTACCTATGCTCACCTTTACTAAACCGCTGTTAGCTGTGATCGACACTAAAAACTATCCCGTTAATAATACCGACGGTAAGTTTGGACTCCGCAAAGTTTATTTACTAGTCGTTTTATGTCGTTATTTAAGTCTGCCAAATTAATTAGTAAGTTAATCGTAGTTTCCTCGTTAATTGCTAATGAATCTAGTTAGAGAGGTGACACACGCACATTCACAGACTACACTAACCGACCGGCACAGGAGTGCTCGCACACGACGAATAGTTGAACCTTGCTACAGTCTTTTTCTAAAGCAATTTGTCTTTCCGACATCACAGACGAGATCTCTCTGCATTAGCTACGGCCGGACTCAGGTCTACTTGTTGGCCATTCGTCTAGACAGGCTGTACAAAGTGACATGTTCGACACAACTGACAGCGCCCGAGGGGCTTGCGGTAACGAGTGAAATCACTTCGTTCCAATATAACAGCCACTAGTTATTTATGAAGCACAACATTGATGCTTAAAAGTTTCCTTTATATGGCTGAGTGACGTAGTAGGGGTGTTGACGATTGTCAGTATGAATACACAAGTCGCTCGTCACCGTCGCTTGGTGTTAATAACTCTGATCTGCCTCACTCAGATTTTTCCCATTAGCCGGCACAATCGTCGTCAACACCGTTACAAGTGTCACTTCTACGGAGACGAAGACGTCGACAAAAATAGACAACAACAGTCCTCGATACCGCCTGCTTCTGCAACTGGAGAACTATAATTCGAAGCAGTCGCTGCTGTACTCTGGTAAGGGGATCGTGGCGATAATAAAAGGAAGCCACAGAGTAAGTTGATAAAGTATAAGAAGGTAACAATGATTCTTTGTTTATTGTTGCCGTTTGAGTGTGGCGACGCTCCAGAGCACGGCGAATACCCTTGTATTGTCGTAATGATACGGATGTGGATATAAATTTTTTACCGTGTTCTTGCTGCTGTTTCCGCAGTAGGACTGAGGTCTCCTGGTCGCGTCCTGCTGCTGCTGCTGGCAGAGGCTTCAAGCGATTGTTCTTCATTGTACGTAGACCCTCAACGGTCCCTCATCTTGCTGTTCATGTCGATCCTTTCCGTTGTCTTACTGTTTGCTATCGTTGGTTGCCGCTGTCCTGCCTCGACACTGACACGCGCACTTTCACCAAGAAGATACTTTTATTCTGGCGACGTCTAAACCGTGAAGTGCGACAGCGGCGGCGGCGGCAGTTGCACTACCACCACGATTACCATTAGGACAAAACTTAGGCGCCAGCTCAGTCCCAAACAACGGAACAAGCACCTGATCAGCCAGCAGACAAGGAGCGAACAGGGATCGGCCCAGATAACATCATTCGTTGAACTAAGCTAACGAACGGTCGGTACACCCCCACAGCAGACGATTCCTCTGCTCTCTCCGCTCTTCCCCTCAAATCTTGAATCCCGTGCCACACAGGCGCACCAAGACAAAACGCACGCACACTACGCGGTCTCCTTGTTTTCCTCTCGCAATGTCCAGGTAGCAACGTTT
>NW_019213629.1:309195-337526 GCF_002532875.2 Varroa jacobsoni
AGAGAGATTAACGGACAGAGTGATCGGTGGACCAGCCGATTTCCCTAATCTTCCTTGCTGGTTCATTAGGCCCAAGCATGCAACCTAGCACAGTAGGTTCGCGTATAGCAGCACCTTCACAGTATCGACTACCAGCGACTGGGAGAGAGAGGTGGTATGCTTTAGTTCCTATCGCCACCGCCGCCACTATGCCACATGATGCCCCTCTCTATTTTGCCCTCATCCTTGTCATCCAGTCCGCCGTTCGTTTTCGTTGTTTTGCCCGCCTGTATCCACAGTTGCAGGTCTGGCAGATACCCACATGGTCATTCAAATCCCCACAAGCGTACCGTCCTAAGACTTCCCGATTTGTCCTTCGCTAGGCAATGAACGAACAAGTGAACGAAACAGCAAACGAAGCTAAAATGTAGACTGAGTGGGGGTAATTTACCTCACAAGCCAGCTAAGTGTCTATATGGCTGGATCGCTAACGAAGTAGCGAACGCAGCGCCACTTCAGTGAGTGGCTCGCACCGCGATCGGACGACGATCACCCGCCAACGCACAAATGCAACAAATCGAAGTGGGTAATTTTATGTTCATGTGGGCATATATGGGCTCCCGAATTGAGGCAGAAATTTCATAACCAGGCTGTTACGTTGACCTCCTGTAGCGACATACGAGAAAGTACGACTAACTACTGTGCAGCAAAACACAGGGAAGGGTAAGTTGATATTAGAGGTGTCTAAAATGCCACATCAGATCATAGAAGGTCAGGGGAAGTTCAACTTTTTGTAAAACAACGCTTCAATGTCTTTTCTTTTTTAATATACGTTTGTTTTTACAGCGACTTAACGGAGATGATCAGCTGCGTAAACATATTTTTATAGCAGCTATTATGAAGATCCGTTTTGTATCATCTAGAAAATTGTATTGTATTCCGCGCTTCAAATCTAGGTTAAATGCCAATGAATATTGAACTTAATGTTTAAAGCAGCGTACAAAAATTGGATAGTAGTCTTTAAGTATTGCAGCAGGCAAAGTAATTCGGCATATTTAGCAGTGGATAGTGAAAAGGTAAGGCCTGAAGTTAAAAAAACGCTAAGCGGTTAACAATTTGAACGCACATGAATAACGTGCCGAGGACAAAATCCGCTTGTCTTTTAGAAGAGTCGCCTCACCTTTGAGATAACCGAGGAGCAAACGACACAGATCAAATAATTGTCCTTAGAGAGGGTCTACCTGACGTTCATAACATACGACGCGTATTTAAGATCTTCGTCAATGACCCGTGATATGATAATCATACCCACACATCTTAAAGACACGAAGAAATAATCGGAATCATATCTTCGGACGGCCTTTATCAATCCTAGAGTCCCCGCTGTTCTTTGTCTGTTGTAGATTTTCCGTAAAGCTGCACTGAAACTTGCTTCCGCATCTTTTCCAGTCGCACTTTTATCTGCAATTGCATAACCTGTCGATTTAGGGTAACCGAAGGAACTTGTTGTCTTGCTCTGAGTTTGTTAAGCGAGAAGAAAATCAATAACGGCTGTAAAATTCAGTGACGAAGCAGTGTGTTCTACCAAGTTTGTTTACATCTAACTTAAAACGAGAATTTACTCAGTTACAGCGGCTTCGGATGAATCCATTCGTCAAACCACAACCTATTAGTCGAAAATGATCCCGACCTAGGCGATGTACCCTCTACTTACTGAATTTTTGAAAAGTATTAACCGTTTTAAAATGAACGTTGAAGAAAACATGGTTTTATATTTTCAAATAATCTTATTAAACTGAGTATGCGCTACTTGGATCGATTGCGACTTTTGTCCTTATCATGCAGGTACCTAACCAAGGCTATATCTACCTCATGCACCTTATATGTATACCTCTTCCATTTATAAGAGTTACATACCAATTTGTTATTTTCTCGACTGTTGGTATAATGTGTAACGACACCAATTTACAGAATTACTTTCGAGCGAAAAAGCGATAGGTATAGATAGTTATCTATCTGTTGCTAGCGATTGCCTCGGTCTTATTGGTCGTCTCTGATTAGGTCACACACAAATGCGTATGTCAAAATAAATCGCGTCAGCGTTCCCTTGTGAAAGATTTAACGGCGCTAACGTTAGTAACTTGTGTGTAATATATTACAGTAACAGAGATAATAGCGGTATATCTTCGATACTACGCGCTGCTAAATTAAACACTGCAACATGAATACATACAACAGTAGTGTGATTTTATTCTAATCAGTTGACAAATGTCTGATTGAGCAAACAAAGCCACCTCTATGTAGGATTAGGGATCGTCGAGATGGTTGCTTGATCATGCTTGTATATTTGTCACGCATGTAAGTCTTGAGCTTCTATTTTCCGCTAAAGGGGTACGACATTAATAGGAGGCCAAGAATAACGACGAAGGATGAAGTTCTTTATTGCACATAATCACTGACCCATTACGAGTTCTTCATTACGGTAATCTCGAAGCAGGTAAATATAGCGTATTTTTCTGCTGGAACAACTGGATAACGTTATCATACGTTTAGCATGATAGAACAATATGACGTTTCGTAACTTAGTTTGCAAGTTCTCTTGGAGTCGTTGATCCTTCTACCTGAATATTTGACATGACAATCTGCGATTAAATTTTAATCAATATCGAAGAACGTACTCTCTTGTAAACCAAGATAGTAATAATAATAGCATTTAAAATTCATAATAAAAAGTACAGTATCCGAATGGCTATCGGTAAAGTATCCGAATGTTTATGAGAAGGATCTTAAGTTGAAGCAGATGGGAGCCGAGTTCAAAAACTCATGACCTATAGTGCACTGTTGCTTTCTATAAGACGAAGTTCTAATTAAATTTTCTGATCCCTAGTTTCTTCTATAACAAATTAACACGATAGTGGTAGACGATAATAACCCACATAACAAATACTTCGCTTTGCACATTTTAACTTCGCGAAGTATTAGCTTCTTGTATTTTTTTCGTTGAATAAAAGAGAACAAAAAATAAGAGACCATTTTTTTTTAGCGACAATAGCATCTATTCCAATTTTACGCCACCTTACGCTTCGTTCGTTGTCATTGCTCATCAGTCTTAGATTCGCATCAGCGCGCCGGTAAAGGTCAGCTATCTGACTTCATGTCAGCAGAGTTTCAAACGTGACTCTCGGAACACTTCGATGCTTTGTTTTGCGTCTTTTCCCAAGCTAGATTTAGCACTCAACTACTTGCTTGTAGACTATGGAAACTCTGAACCTCGTAGAAAAATATAGAAATTTTTAGGTATTTTTAGAACGAAATAAAAAAAAATCATCGATACATACTAGGTAATACATTGTGGACTTTTATTATTATTATTATTATTATTATTATTATTATTATTATTATTATTATGAGTAAAACTGTCTGTGTTTACCATAAATTACATCTCGCGATGCGCGTTTTATTTCGACATCTGACTTTCCCAAGGTAGACAATGGTTAGCTTAGAAGCCAAGGCCCGTATAGACATAATATTTTTGAGTATCTGCTAAAACTCCGTGAGAGAACAATCGTTAAACAACAAGAAGAGCGGTGCCGAAATGTCCAACAAACCTGGTCGAAGAAAGTGTTTCCTGCATTGCATCTGATCATTCCCTGAAATATGCACTACACGATATATTTTGGTTGAGGCCGATAAACTCAACCAATATATATATATATATATATATATATATATAGGCAGATTCCACTACATGCAACGTTGATTCGTTTTTTTATATAAGAAATAAAAAATTCTGTTTTATAGTATTAAAATACTTTCCCTTTTATTAGCATTCATATCTAGATTGCGCGACTTGGGCGTAATATACAAGATAAGGTGCATCAATTGAGTCTTCTCCGAAGCTACTAGAGGGTCGTTACGACGAGCGTTAGATTACTAAGCACAGAAACATTACTGACCTATCATAATTGGTTCTGGCAGTAAAAAAATAGTTTAAGCTTTATTTGCCGATATCGAGTCCGATGGCGGAGAGCTCATTTCTCTGCACTGTTAAATTTGAGTTTCCTAGGGATGATCCTATCGATATGTGCTGAAGTGTTTCCGCTGATTAAAAAAAAAAAACAAGAAAAACTAACTTAATGTAAAAGGTACGTTATTTATTGTGGAATGGAAGGAGTACATTTGCCGTAGAACGTGGATGTATTGGATAGCGTACGTGAAATAAAGCTGTGAACGAATCGAAAAGTGCTCTATATCAAAGGGGCATTATTTACATTTTTGTACATTTAAATAATGAATAAGCTGCTGCAGCAAATAATAAATAAAGTGACCACCGCGTCGCCGACTCTTTATTTAAGTATTATGTTTAAAAATGTAACATTTAGCAAGCTACCAATAGTATTTTTTCAACAGTAATTAATTTTTCCTAGGTGTATTGCTTGTTCTTAGTATGCGTCGATGCTAATCAAGTCGCCAGCTTTATTTGCGGATATAGAAAGAAATCAATTTTTCTAAATACTATCGTTGTATTTAAATTTGCCTTTGAACGTTTTCTGATATGTTCCCACGGACGCGTATTTTACATGGTTATCACGAAAATTTAAACAAGTGCGTGATTTTTTCTCTTAAACTTTCATCGTCATAGCTCGTTCAAACATCCATAGCCGAGCTTAAACGTTTAGTGAACACTTATCTTGACAGCGATATAGAATGATCCAATTTCCGCATAGAAAGCTGGCATTCCTGCTTCTGTTCTTTCTGTTGGGCTGATTTTTTATTTTATGTTATAGATAATGGCATACGTACTTCGATATAGGTCAAAGCCACAATGTATATATAATATTGCTTTTATCACTTACGGCATCTTATCGAAGGACTGGCCATCACCTGAAGAAGGGGTCGACTCTCTGGTGTAGGTCCACTCAATACTGGCAACTGAGAAAAGTCTCTCTGTTCGCCCGAACCCGTCTGTTCGCTTCACTCAATTGCCACTAAGTTCAATGCAGCTAGAGACCATTTAGACGGCCGCCTCCTTACTAAATACTTGTATCCATTATCGTCCATAGAATATCATTGCAATATTTTGCTAGTTTTTTTGTTCTACTATGGAAAAAGTAAAATTTGTTAACAGTCTCATTTGCTGCTCACTAAGCACACTATAACATAACTTACTACAATTATAACTACTCCAGTTTTTCTCCCAAGTTGTTTCCGTTTCCCACTATGTTACATTGAGCAATAAACCGTTGTTTGTGTATGCGCTGCGCGATCAACCTCCGGACTATTGGCCTGAACTAGCGAAAGAATAAAAGCGCCTTAGCATACCCTCTCGAAAGAGAGATGGAGGAACACTGGATAAAGACATGTTTTCTTTCTACTTAATCATATGCATCTTGCTAGTTACAAATACGTACTCTGATCGTATCAACTAAGCTTCTCAACTAAAGGTGTAGGCCACTGAAGACCCCACGCTGGCTGCCATTCAACTCACCTCACCTATTACAACGAATAGAGGTCTAATGTTATGCGTTATCAGCTCTCAGCTTCAATTTGACATCAGTGTCCGCCAACGTTTCATGTAACTACCGCCATATGTAAAATATAGTTCGAATTATGTACCGTAACCTATTTTTAGTCCAATCATCGTATTATACACTCGCCGTATTATGTACAAGGGTGACCTCGATCAGTGGAAGATATGCTAAGTAGGTGTTGCATTTATCTGTACGATGCCACTTCACTGCTCGTATTGGCTTAAGGCCGAATCAAAGCTGTTAGGACCATTCAGTATTCGAATCCTTTTTTTTTCTTTTTCTTATCGAGGTAGTAGCATTCGTAATATACTATATACAAGATAGGCATTGCACGAAACCGGACAGATTCCTAATTTATAAGCCGGCCAAGCGCCAGTGAGACGCGTTGACGCGTTAACACGGGGGTAAGGAGATTGAGTGTTAAGAAAACGCGACGCTAAACACGTTAAGAGTATCGTTGACATAAACAAATGATTAATTTACCACGACTAAACAAGCAGAATAAAAAGACGTACTTACATAGCTCCGATATACTATATCACTACAAATGTCCAGTGTTTACCGTACCGCGTACGTAATATCAACCGCCTGTTCAGCTTAAACCATAGAAAATCCACTTCCACAGGCACAATCAGCCGAGCTAAAAAGTTACATTGTCAGTAGTGATGACTAAATATATTACGCCCAAGAGAAATGACTCCCAAATTTATTGCTAACGCTAAAAGATAAAAATCTCCAATTTAAGAATGACCACGAGGTGTCGGGACAATCTAACTGATATTTGGCAAGTTTTGGATAGGTTTGGTTTTTAAACGATCGAGAAATACACTAAAAAAGACAGAAATGTAAAAATATTCCACTTAGAACACAATGCATATTTGAAGATAGTGCAATCTCATGCGCTATGCTTTTCATCTGCGTCTGGGGGCGGTAACAGATAGCAGCATGAATCTGCCGCACAGCCCTGACATGATCGATTGTTTTTTTTTATGCATACGTTATTTTTTATTATTTTATAAGATTATGGTGCCAAATGATCAAGCAAACCGATAGAAGAAAGGAACAATAACTTGAAAGCCAGCAAGTTTCGCTTCGGTCAAACGGCGACTCTGCGCCTTGAATCCTCCCAGCTGGACCATTAGACGTCACCTTGGCGTAATTACAATAATAGGACCATATAAATTAGCCACAAGTGGAGAAGCAAGTAGGTCGCAACGACCTGGACAATCTGCGGACATTATGTACTTATCGCCGGCGATTTCTATCAATTGCTGTGCTTATTTGTGCTTACTGATTTGGACAGGTATATTAGATTCGATGGACGTAGTCTTTACGATACCAGAACTAATGTAACTATGTCACGACAGTCAATGGTAACAGGATTGATCCGTTCTGATTGTTACTATTACTCCACAGCTCGTTGGTGTCACTACAGCCATTAGGAAAACAACCCCTTGCGTCCGAATGACTTCTCTACCTTAACAGGAACAACTTATCGTTAGATATTGAAACTAATTGTTCAATGTATATATGTTTTTCTATCGTTGGGCTAAGAGAAGTTGGAAGACGGGGCTTTGTCTCATAGACTTCTTGCCTAAGATTGTTTCGTATTAAGTACGTTCATTGCACCGCGGTCAAGACTCAGTTGCATGCCTATGCACGCAACAACATATATACGCTTTCATTATATTTTAAACATTACAATTGTTACTCTAGAGTCGATATAGATATAAATATATGCCTATATACAGGGAGGTAGATGTTTTGGAAAGATCTATCATTAAGGGTGGTTTTTGCATTGGCTGTAACAACTTAATCCGCTTTCCAAAGTTACTATTCAACAACAGGCAGGTTATATTGCGCAACCTCTTATTGCATGCACGCCTAGATTGGCGGCATAGACATAAACGGTCATAAGCGGCGTACTGCTGTCAATGTGCGACTCAGAAGTTTATTTATGTCGTATGATAATTTTCTCCAGTCAGAGTGCACAGATCAACAGACACCCATAGGGATTTAACTTATTAGAAGTGTGAATTAAATTATATATTATTAAATGCGTACAGTTCCTGGGTTTCAGCAGTCGCATGGCTCCACGTTTCTTAGCGAGGCTCAATAGAGAGATCACGATCATTTTACATTCTCACACAATACCTGCTCTGTCCAACATGGAGGAACGATGAGGTTCTCAAGGCGGTTTATGCATCTTTTGCCGCCTTTGTTCTACTTTGTCTTACTCGATATTTTTTTTTCTCCTAGATTTTTACTCCTACATTTGCGATCTTGATTGCGATTACTGTAAAGAGCTATCTATATACAAGCTGGGATTGCCATTTTTGAATAGACTACCTTCACTAGGTGATGTAACCATATAAATATTCGTACGCGTAACACAGTACAAACCTCACAGCTAATGGTGTTCAAAGATTAGGGGCATTTATATACATGTAAGAAGTTTAACAGATCGATGTTCAATGCAAGCTCCCATACCAGATACACTGAAGGTATACTATAATTGATTTCGCAAATTTTGAATTTTCTACTCACCATTCTTATCAGATGAGCCATGCTTACGCTACAGAAGTTTGTTATTGTTCGGAGAAAAGGCTGTGCTACCCTTCACCTGAATTTCCGATAGAATGCCCCAGTGATCATGGTTTGTTAAAACTACAAGTCGTAAGGCTGCCACCGGGTAGCTGACAGGCCCTGCCTGAGCAAGGCCATTATGAGGGTCAAAACGAATGAGCTCTAGCCAGCCGTCATGTTTTGCCTGCGGCTTGGCCATATCGAGAGATTTGTTACCTGAATCTTGATTAGAATTTTGAGGATTCTTGCCGACGGATGCAACTGGTAGAATTTGTATGGTCGCGTTAATGAAACGATCGTTCGGATGTTCGGCATCGCCGCTGCGGAAGAGCACTTTTTCGAGGATCGTCGGTTCGTGAAACGTGACCGTGATGTGGTCCCCAGCCACCGGTAGAACACCCCAGAAAAGCGAATCACCGAGATACGCACGCTTAACGGTATACTGTTTGTAGGTAGTCATTGAGGTGACCACGTCACCAGGCACGTTGTCCCTATGAGGAACGAACAGACTGACCCTGCCGAACTGACGATCCTTGAGTTTCTGCATCTTGCCCTTGAGCGACGAATGAGTTCCAACGTGCTGGAACAACGATGGCTTATGCGTGATCCAAATGGTAGATTTCATCTTGCGGCAATGTTTAGCGTCCTTATCGAAACGGCATACTTTTGTTTGGACGTAGTGATCTAGAATCCAATCAACCGGTTGATCTTGAGCGAAGGTTAAGATGTACGTGGCAAACTTCATCAGCTCGATACATTTAAACATTTTACCAATAAAACCAAGTGTACAAAAATCCAACACAAAGAAATCTTTATGTCCGGATGACATTTGCTTTTTAGCGAAATTTAACATCTGCGTTGCAAAGCCTGGCTTTGATAAAATATCATCCTCAAGCTGTACATAGTACTCGCCACGGGACGACGCGTACATCATAAGGTATGCAAAATCGTAAGCCTGTTTCGTACGCCATCTCACCTGCAATGAAACAAATCAACGATTATATGCTGTATTGGCGATCTTATGTAGATACCGCGTACGGTACGCACGTGCTGCACAGCGGATAGTCTAGATATAGCTGCTCCACTATCCAATTGTTTTTAACTCAAAGCTGCTCAGTCCCATCGTTCAATGGCTTTATCTTAGATAAAGCCGCTCGGTCTCTAGAAGCAAGGGTAGCGACAAATATGGTCGAAATACCTTGATCAAATGTAATAATATGTTCCTATATCTCTTTGTACTAACAATTCTTCAGTGCAATAGAATAGAGGTTTAGTATAGTCGAGCAGTTCCTCTAGCTAAACCATAATGCAGTATATAGAAGACCCCCACGCTGACGGTTGCCAGCCACTGAGCAGATTTAGACAGCTCTAACTTGAATCTTAACCTAATAAAATGATCGAACAAAGACCTAAGTACTATAATGCCGTATACACGATTGAAGGCCAACGTTGCCAACCTATTACAAAAGATGATACTTCAAGAATAATAATAATTAACTAAACGAATTTTTGAATCACCTACCCGATCAATGGGGTCACCAAGAGTAGGCTGTTGGAGTTTGTCTATAGGCGGATAGAAATGCGACGGTGGATTAATGACCTCTACTAAGCCTGAGCGCAGATGTTCATCCAGTACGCCGCGTACTTCAGCTAATTCCGACTCGACCTGTTCGCAAACAATAAAAAAGCCGAGTGAAAATAAAGTTTAACTTAATTTGGGGACAACTTTATTCGAAGGGATATATTTCCTCATGTAATCCAATGCGCACTACGACATTTTGGCGGGTCATCCAAGTGGATCCAGACACGCCCAAGTACAAAGTCCAAATTGATGCCGCTTAAACATGTGTATTTGTATAAAATGTACGCCAATCGTTTGTTTTACTGTAATGTAGATGTCAGATTGTAAAAAGACTTTGTGCAAAGCTGTGCCCGTTACAAGAACATAGTTTAACCGCCAAACCTGGCCACAGAATATCCGGAATTGGTTCAGTGTCGTCTGATACATTTAAACGGGTTCCTCTTTCCGCGCATTCAGCTCTTCAAAACCGTTTTAGGCTGGAACGGAAAGCTAACGCCTATAAAGACTATTGTTGAAATACGTTTGCTAAGAAGCTGAACACACATGCGGGACAGCTCTTCCAGCATATGTATATTGCACTTCGGGTTTCCAGGAACCTCGCTAATAGTCGTTAAGGGCAAATAGTCGTAATTCGAGCATATCAATTTAGTTTTTAATAGAAGAAGGCGCTAGAATATGATTTGGCCTTACTTGTATCCAGTTTTTGTTCAGCCAGCGTAGCAGTCGCCTGCGACCTCTCTGTATCTGGTAAAAACCAACTTGGCCCAACCGCGCGTCTCACCAAAAACGGATGTCACAAACCTTCGAATCGGCTTTTTCCTTTTTAGTGCAGTTTTATAACTTGCGATTCGGACACAAAATGCTGTCATGACAAAGGATTTTTTGACGTTGCCCAGCAATTAATCATCGGCGCTAAAAGCAACGGTCCTTTCTCATTTTTCTGAATGCCGCCTTAGGCTAACTTGCGCATCCAAGCTGGATAACCTCGTTCGGTATCGCGTAAGGTTTCTAACGGTAGAAAAGGATTTGTCTCACCTAATATAATTCGGCTCTTTTCTACGCTAATTCCAAATTTTCAAATGGAAACTCAAGATGTTAGCCTTTTGGGATGATTGAGATCGTACCTTTGTAGAGTTGTTTATGTCAGCGAGCATAATTACGATGAGACTCATGCTGCGATCTTCCGGACTCATGTTGGCTATAAGATTTTCAACTGTCGACGTTAGATACGACTGGATCTCGCGTTTCACGGACGGTATACCTGGAATAATCACATTCTAATAGAATTTCTTCGCTTGATACGTGTCAGGTCCGTCTCAGTCACCTATGTTTCCCGGTAGACCGGGCTGTTTATATAAAATTTCATTATGTTAAGTTCCACATACCTGCGATCTATTCAGCCGTAAGTATCGTACGCATACTTAAACACACGACTTAATAACCACAATGTCAGTAACGCCCAGAAAATTAAATTTTGCCCCTACGCTCGTTGTCGATCAGGATGAGATACGTTGACAAAGGTGACACGTCAGTGTTGCAAAAATATCTTAAATACAAACACGTAATTGATCCCGTCAAACTAAATTTCACAGCGCGGCCTTACCGCACAAAGGACAACGTTGGTGATATGGCCGCGTAAATTAAATCGGTGAGGTTCTAACCGAAGGATTTTAGCGGCCACTTTATATATGATCGTGTCTGCTACAAACACGCCCGTGCTTTTTTTAGCTACATGAACACCTTTAACTACTCGATTACTTAAACTGCTCGATTAACCGTGTTTGACAGCGGACGCCATAGGTTATCACATATTGCACATCAATCCTTTGTCAGGCCAAAGGTAACGATATATATATATATATATCAAAAAGTAACGGGAAAAAATTATTTCTAGAACAATCTTTTGGCCAAGAAGAAATCGTTAAAGGATAAATCTCAACACGGACAATCCTATGATTTGTGTGGAATACAAGGAGGTAATTCTTTCGAAAACACAGTGATTGATCAGTACGACTTTACCTAGATGGTTAAACTGAATTAGAAACTGGCAATATATGTGTTTTAGAAAGGGTCGAACAAAAAAAAGTTCCATTTGACGACAATAATTCGGTATTCGAAGCCATGGGGTACCTTCAGGCTTGTAGTCCATAGCTTACTCTAAGCGACTAACAAGTGTTCGGGTCTACAAGGCATGGCCTAAAAGGCGAACGCTTTAAAATATAAGGCTGAAATTAGCCAATGCATCTACAATGGATCCCTGTATACCTCTTTCATTAGCCCAAGTGTCTGTCCATGGCCCAACCGGCGACTAACTTAAGCTAGGTAGGTGGAAAAATTATTTTGCGACCACCCTAACACACATTCGATGATATCGCCTTTGCACAGAGCATTTTTGGTTGCCATTTATGGACGGACACCGAGGATGTTACTCAATTACATGGAGTAGGAGCGGAAATATACGAAAAATGTCTCGAGTAGTTTTAAATAGACGACAATCATTGGCTATGTTCAAGTTAACGAGAACGAGTCAATAAGATTATGGAAAGCAAAGTGAACAAACCGAAAACAAGACGAGCAGGATGGCCTCTTGAGGTGTTGGCCGCAATGCGCAAGGCAGGCTCAAGATGAGTTGTGTTTCTCAGGTAAGAAAGATAATCGAAGATCGAAGGCAGTGACAGAGAGCTGGAGCCGGCCGGTCCAACACTTGCGGCTTCAGCATGAAGCACGTCCCGCCACCGACGTTGCAGGAGGATCTCGGCATGACCCACACGTTGCTAGAAGCCAAAACAAATGAAAAAAGTTAGAATTATGTATAATAAGCGTCACTATATTACTTTAACGCTATGGCAGGTGTCGCACTAGACAATCCCATTCCTTATGGCAGACCCCGGGTCTGCTCTCACCTGGAACACCGTTTTATCCGCCACCAAGGAGCCATAAGCGCCCTTTGTTAGTCCATATTTCTATACAGTTCTGTGTAGGCTGTTTTTGCTTACTTCAACCTTGATGGAAGGCTCTAAAAGATTGATGCTACATGCCGCAGCCTATAGCTGGAATGTTGACGGCTTGTTGCCGCTCATCCATAATAGAGCGATAATTAAAAAAAAAAACAAACTCTTCGTTCGTTTGATTGTTGTTTTCAGCAAGCGCCTGCAATTCTCGCTCCTCAGTTAGAAGATGGTTAGTCAGAAACCAGTTTTTTATTTTCTATTAAAAAAGCCTTAATTAGAATAAGACTAGACGCTTGATTAACATCAGCTAAGTGTGAACTCATCTCTACACCATATTGAAATCAATAAGATAAAAAAGCTATTTAGTAAAATCAGGAACGACACCGCGCCTTGAGAACAAAACAATTAATTACATTCAAAAGTATGTTTAAATTGCCGTGACAATTTTTCAGGCGTAATCAATTTGGTACCATCGCACTAGCCCTCTTGGAAAAAGGCGTTATTTAACAGTCTTGGTAGGCTTTGTTTGAGTTTCTAGAGATACGCTTACTAAGGCAGCGTAATGCTGGCAAGATGTCGGAAAAAACGTTATTTTAAAAAAACGGAGATTTAAATAAAAAATAAAGGCCATAGCAGAGCAGCGACGGTAGCTCCCACTTTGTTTTTATTGAACTTTCGCTGCATACTACAGATTCGTTAGTTTAAAATAGTACAAGGAAGCTATGTAGCGTTTCCTGAATTTTGGCAAGCCTAGGCTATGCTCATTCGACAATCAGACCTTTTCATTGAGCCAGGGCTAAACGTTTCCTGAAGGCTGCCCGTCAGAAAAAGCCAATATAATGAAACGTGAAATGAGAAAAAAAGGTTCCGTGACAACGTTTATTTTGCTTTTTTTTTTTTGAAGTAGGTATAAAAAGGCACCTGTAAATACAAGTGATTACTTGTCATTAGTAAATATAAGCGAGCAATGTTCAAAGACAGGATCATTATGTGGTAGTCTGGTTGAAGATAGGCGCGAGCGACGAGTAATCTGTAACGGGAACATGGCGAACTATCTCAGCAGGTATCGACTGAGAATCCGAATGAAAATTTGTCCCGATGAAGAAAATACGCTTTTGTCTCTTTGTCTATCATATCTAGGAGAGCTGCCGACTGTGGCTTCAGGCTGTGCTAGAATCGCTGAACTATACCCTATATGTTACGCGTTATGATGTGTTTCTGTTCACCGCTCCATAGTGGGAACCGAGGCATTATGTCTAGCATTACGTTGCTGCACGTGCCGTCCTCACGAGTGTGGGACCAGAAAACATTATCAAGTGGTACAACACTCATCTTGAACTATCTATACGAACTTCGCAAAGAAAATATGTCTTTCGTTAAGAACGCTCATCCTTTTAGTACACACTTGTTGGTTATGAAATCATCCAGTGACACAGACGGTACAGATAAGAATATATACTTCATAACTATTCGACGAAATTGAAAGATGTACAGGGCTAGTACGTGCTAGATTTTTACAGAACTTCGGTGTAATAATGTTTTGTTACTGCTGCATTGAGAACAATAATCTCTAGTCTGCTTTCGCAAAAAAGCTAATGATTTCGGTAATTAAATTCGTTATCTTTGTTGCTATATTTTTACTTATATATTTCAGCCTTAATTAATACGTGGTGTGCATGAATCATTGCTCGACTTAGTACGGCATAGGGGGCGACTTAGTGGATGCGTGTTCAGTTGAAGAGGCCTATCAGGCATCTGAATCTAGCCAACGTTAGAATACGCGGAACAAATAAAAAAAATTCCCTGGAAGCCTTTGAGGAAGACAGCTAGCAGTGGTAAAATGCCCATTGTTAGAGATGCTGCGTAATGACTAGTATGGTGAAAATAAAGGGGCTGGAAATCGACCGTTTATGAGTGCGTTTGTGTTTAGTGGTCCCTTACAAGCTCACAATAACCGCTTAATATAAAATTTCTCAAGCACAGTGAACCTCGTTAAACGTCAAACGGGTGCTATTTTACATGTTACTACTGTTTGCCGTGTTTTTAAAGATGTGGACCTTTTTCAAGCGTCTAAATTTTTTGCAACGCCGACAGGGTATATATAAGCACACGGATTTACCTTTGTTTACATAATTGGCCAACAAATATAATTAACCGAATAATTTTGATATTTTTAAAGGTTACTATAAAGGGATTCCGCTTGCGAAGGCATAATAAGCAGGCTATAAATTTCTTGAATATGAGCGTCAATTCTAGGTTACGCGATGAGCTTTCGTCCTTGTCAAGTCCTAACAGCAATGCTTTCGTTTCTGCTTAGAGAGCAAGCTAGCACTATCGGTCAATTTATACAGCCTTTTCAAGTCAATAACATTCAAGCTAAATGTCTAAATATTGAAAAAACCCAAAAACAATTTACTCAGCAACAAATATAAAGCCACCGAACATAACTATGGAATACTAACTAAAACTTGTTATAAAAATTTATTGCGTCTACCAATGCGATACGTTTCTTTTTCAGAACTTTTTCCAACTTAGGCCCTCCAGCTAGTCCGTACCTGTCTGAAGATAACGTGAAATTATCGTCGTTACTATTCCATAAAACGCGGAGCTGAGTTAGAAACGGCCGACAACCATCCATAATAACACGCCAAGAAGAAATGCTTTAAAACTCTTAAAAGTAACGAAATAATAACGTCATAAAACAGCCCATCCGTGTCAAGGGTAATAACAGAACCTCAGGTGGGTGTTCGTACACTAGTTACCAGAAACTAACTACAACTTCTTACATAAATGCACTTTTTCAAAGTTATTTTTATTATAATAACGTAATAATTAACAAAAAGTCTAACATAAACATCGTTCCATAATTTGAACCGCATCAGCTTTCGAGTTGACAGTACAATCGCAAACACTTCTCATTACGTTAAACGTAACACGTACGTTATCATTTGTCGAGAGGACCATTCATTCGAAGCCATTGGAAAATAACGTTTTATATATTTTGAGGTGGTCGTTGATTACTTCGCCAGAAGCTTTGAGCAAACCTAAATGGTCCTATTTTATGACTATAACTACTACTGCTGCTGGAAAATTATAGCTTACAGGAAATTATATGGAATTATTATAGTCATGTATCCCTTTAGAAAGATTTCTTACTCGTATTAGCTCTAAACGAGAAAAAACAGCTTTCCGCTGACATTATGGCCGAAACGGGAAGAGCTAAACGTTCACTTTAAACGTAATAATATCATATTTAGAGAACCATTGACTTTTCGGTGTATGCGTTCTGTCGATCCGATCTGCAGTCCTGATCGTGTCCCATGGCTACCATCACTGGCCGTTTGCAACTGTCGAGTCTCGCTTGTGTTAGAGCAGTGTTTCAGGCCTAATGCATTACGGATCCGGTCGCGGCTTCTCTCGTCCCGCTGTTGTACAGTGACTTTTCGCCAAACAACGATCTTTCCATTTTGATGGCTGTTTTGACGTCTGATCCACTACCGTCAACAATACAACATTCGCTAGTTCAGGACACTGACTACGCGGTCGCTTTTTCTAGCAGGCTTCATGCTAAGCTTAGAGATGACCAACTGGCATAAGATGATGGATGGTATCCTCTAAACTAGTGCTATTATGTCATGTGACTTTGTTGCCAAAAAATGCCGTACTTTACCAAGGAGCTACTGAGGAAATGTGCTCATTTACCGCTGGTCAGAAGGCGGCAGGCTAGATCAACGATAGCATGAGACGGAGATCCATATTATGCCCATGAAGCTTTTGTGTGTGTGCAATCTATTTCGAAAACCAATCGAACATAGACGAAGTAAATCGAACGATCTGTGTGGCCTCTTCCTAAGTAGTAATTTCCTTGCTGGAGCCTCCGTACACGCTTTACACAGGCGGCTCCGTTCCCTTGTGTTTCTATCGCAGCAAAAACAGCCATAACAACACACGGAGACCTCTTGCTTTAGTCAATGTCATACATAAATAATTACACAGTTGCTCTGTCACAAGTGAGTTATTTTTTTATATCGCTTGCTTAAATTTGGACAACTACAGGAAAATACTATACAGTTTATGTGAATAAAGTAACGTATTTTGTATTAATATGGAAACCACTATATAACATGACTATTACCAACACGAGGTCCGCTTTAAGCTGCATGAAACAGTGATACATGAACGTATCAGATTGGCAATTACAATGTATTTGTTTGTCGTTACGAGCCTCGGTGCTCACGTAGATCACGAAGCATCAGTTTAACGTTCTCGCATATCCATTCTTTATTTTGTATTTCAACCATTTACGTTAACTTCTAGTTACGAATAGTTCGAGCTTTCGTTGTCACTGGGCAGCAAGGTGGCTTCTTTGATAAACGTCTGCTACGATCGAGATTTCTCAATCATCGACGCATTCTTATTGAACGCTTAAAACGTCATCGTAAAAAAATTACATTAACAAGGAAGCTGAAGTTTGACGTTAGATAAAAAAAAAAAAATAATAATAAAGCATAGGCTTCATTAGAGCCAACAGAAACGCGCAGTATTAGCCGACACATTTAGACCATGATACTTCTGCTTTACCACTATGAGACACCGTATTTTTCGGTCGACAAATTAGAGCGGTACGCTGCAGTACTTCGAAAATATCTAATTGTTATTATTTTGTTACCAATCGTATTACACACTCGCTTTGAGTCGCTGACCCATGCTGGAGTACGTATTCTAGCTAACATTCGACGCGAGCTTTCTTCAGCAATTTTTTTCAAGAATTTTGCTAAACACAATTAAGCATCAGTTGTTAACAATGTCCTCTGCTCAAACATACCTATGCTCGTACATGACAGAATGGCTGTTTGTGTCGTTACCCGTATACTCTGTATCAGTATTCGATACGCTGGGATAGTTTGAAAAACAGTTATTGTTAAAGTTATTCTAGTCCGTGCACCGCGGTTCTCGATCTTATTATTGTTCTCAAAAAGAATAGAGTCATCTTCTTCTAGACTTAGCAGTCTGTTTATTATTATGACTCAGCCTTCGTTAGATTTTCAATAAGGAGAAAGTGTACTCGAAAATCAATTGGGTAAACAAATAACTACATAAAAAGTGTCTTCTTACACAGAGCCGCTACGAGAGATATGTATAAGACAGGTGGTGGTCGGAAAGTGCCAGTGGGTTTTTCGAGCTAAGGGATTCGAATCGCTGATATAATCGGAGTTTTTTTTTCCATATTCAGTTCTAATTTTCTTCTCTTACTGATCGATCTGATTTAGCGGCCAGCCATCATAGTCGTCATCACCTGTAAGTCTTGTTTTTAAGGGTAGTACGGATTTTAAAATGCTTTCAGCGCGGCGCTGAAAGCCACTGAAGATCGAGTATATTACTTCCATCGCTTTGTGGTGCGCTACTAGAAACAGCGTGTCCGGTAAAGTTAATACATGTAGAGCGGAACGTGAACTCCGCCGCTATGCGATGCCGCCGATGGTGGCTGACAATACATGCTCCAGGTCTCGCACTGAGAGACCTCTCGGCTTTGTGTATGAGATTGTCGCGTACCATGATAACTCGGTGGATTTAATGCTCCAATGCTTGGAATGTTGTAATTTATAGCCAGATGCCCAGGCTGAATAAGTTTTCCGAAATTCTCAGCATGGTTGACCCTTAGAAAACCGTGCAAAAATAGCTTTGTGATAACGGGGTTACTTGCCATCTAGATGGAGCTGATTGTAAGCCAAGCGTTGCCGACAAAATAGAATCTTTCGCTGGGTCCTGATATCCAGCTCTGAAACATAGTCTGGCATTCTGCATTTTCGTGCAAAGTGTAGCAGTGTGTCTGTTACAATGAACACCCTCGAAACGGATCTTGTTCTCAGAAGCAGCACATTCTGAAAACTGCAATTTTCATTTATTCAAGTGAAGTTTTTGAGGCCTTCCTTTGATGCCAGCGACCCACTTTTATTTATTCATCACAGATTCTATGTGGGTAATCGCATTCGGAATTTACTTTCTCATTCAAGATTATAATTTCTTGCGCGCACAAAAGTTTTTTCCGTATTTTTCAAAATGGCAAGTTGAAAGGCCTAGGTCGACACTTGAAAAACGACAAAGGAACAATCGCTCACTCAATAGAATACTTGTTTCGCTCGAATTCACAGGTGGTGCCCCTCTTCGTTTGGAAGGAGAGAGATAGAAAGGGGGAGGGGGCAACGGCACCTTGTGTGAACCCCCGTCAGAAAAATGCGGCTGTGGAGGTATAGTCTATGATGCTAGAAAACTGACGCAAAGGCCTACGTTGTTCGCCTTCGAATCTATAAGTACGGTGACCAATGATTATCATACGCGATATCTGGCATATAGGTAACATCATGCAAAGCAAAGTTGAGAAATGGATCATTATCAGGGATTCATGATGATTAATGTGTGCTAAAATTAGATGCATTTTCTGAATTTCAAGATTCCCCACACGTTTCAACTTTTACGATTTTTCTGTTTGTAATGTTAACACGTTTTTGTTTTTCCGTTTGTTGACATTGACTGATAATGCTTGTTAACTGCTACTTGAGACTCGCCCAACTTGATCACCTGTGGCCAATAATCAAATGTCAAAAATAAACTTGACGAGGGGCCAACTTCCTGCTTTGGCGCGGCAGATTTGAAGCCTCGTATTTTTCAAAGTCAAAAAAATGGTGACCCTTTTTTCCCGATTGTTTCAAAGTTGTTCATTCGAATATAGAAAAAACTATATATCCTAAAAAGCCATGAAGATGAGCAAAGGCATGCATCCGTATTTTTCCCTTGAACAATTTAAGCCCAGTAATCAATTATTTAGGGAAAATAAACTAGAAGATATTAAATGATAATGAAACCTTTAGGTAAAGTTAGTTAGAAGGTTTCATTCAAAACATCGTATGCGAATCCGTAGTAATCGTATAACCAAAAGCACGTCCTTATAAACGCCTAAAATTGTCGAAAAACTGACACTCTTTCTCGTTGAAGCCAAGCTATTCGTACTTCGTGAAACATACTAAGTTTCATGGGCGACAGATGTCAATCAGTAATATATAGTGACAGACTCTGTGTAGTGATCGTTAAAAATAGGACGGTAGCTGCCTCACGAACGCTCCTATTAGTGTCATAGATGAAGTCTCAATATAATCATATCTGAAAATTTCCATTGGCGGAGCTATATCGGTAGATCAATAGCGATCGTTCCCACTTGTACTGCACAGTTTGAATAGCCACCCGATTATCGCTTTCGTCAATCCGTCATTTCTGCAAAGCTGTTAGAGGCGTTCGACCGTAGACGACGCGCACTGTCAGCATATGTCGCCTACTTTGTGCGCATTTACAACTAAAAATAGTAGCTCGCAGTCATAACGATGAGTTAGAAATTTCAATTTTTGGGAAACGTCTTTGTTCTGATCCGATTCTAACAGCTGACAATTCTGAGCTGTCTTACGCTGAGGTGCGCCACACATGTACCTCCTTCACTGGTGTGAGTCATAGGATTTTCTTTGTATTTACAAAGGCGTATTCCCCATCTTAGCACGTATATAAACGCTGTTTCTTGTATTCGTGCCTTTCTTCGAATACATTGATCAGCTGTAGTCAACTTCAATTTCCAGTTACCTTTGTAACTTGCCCAGAAAAAAAAACGGTACCGTATAGAGAATGCTTTGTGTATTGTTATTTCACACGATCTCCGGCCAAAGCATCGGGTCGAGCGAACCCAGTTTAACGATGATAGTCGTAAATCCCACTAAAACGCGGATACGAATTGTTATGAGCTACATTTGATTCGAACGTGCCCTGCGTAAGATAACCCCAACTGAAAATTGGATTATTTGAAAACTCACGTTAGAAAATTATTACTCTTGGGACTAAGTTGACCAAATAGAACTGGTTCTTGAAACAGATTTGTATGTACGAGAGACCAACTTAATACGGTAGTGTCGTTGTATCTTGGTCTAAACGCTAGGGTACTCTGTGGCTATGTTTGTCGTTAGCAAACGACGGCGGACAGAAGTGACGCCCATTCATCAAAGAGGCGAACGGATCCACGTGATAGCAGTACGTCTGCCTGTAATAGAAGTATTAGTGTAAGAAGGGCAAATCTAATTTTTTTTTTTATAGAGTAAACCTCCATCCAATTAGAAACAACGAATTTTGGCTTCGTCTATGTTTTTGAAAAATCACCCGTCCCATTATCGATAAACGCCTACGCAAGATTATAATAATACTAATCTAGATAATAATACTAATCCCGAGACATCTAGAGAACCTAAATCGAAATTCTATGCTTTTATCCCAGTGATACCGATGATCCGAAAGCGAGGCACATTACCCAGGCAAAAAAACCCGATGATACAACCCTGTCAAAACAGGAATAAGCGTATCGATAAGCATCACAATGCCGAAATAAGATACTGTGGCCAACCGGAATCGCACTCACAGCTCCAGAGGGGTAACAATAACGAACATGATCAACTCTCTAGAAATCGAGGCCGTACTACCACTCCATATAATGGTGATGCGCGTAACCCAAGAACTCGAGAGGCTGATCGAAACTTGGAGATCAAAACTAAACGTATCTATAAAAATTCGAAAGTCGAGCAAGTTCGGAGATGCGAAACAGTCGATGTGGCCGCTAATCGAAATTCTTCTAACAGACAACAGCAGTCAAACCGAAAGAGTAAGCTGCTTCATCATCATTGTCATCAGAATGACGACACGAAAACGCGTGGGGTTGCGAAACGTGCTCCCCGCCCCCGTAAACACAAAGATCCCCAAACAAGAAATCAACGTGCTCGACATACTATGTGGGACTTGAACGAGTTCGCTCTGTGTCTTCCGCGCGTCATCGAGTTTTTCCTGTTGATACTTGGTATAGGCGGGTTACTATTTCACTAGCTTGTACGTGTCTAGCAGCACATCGTTGTAGCGCTATTGAAAAACCAGTAAATATGTCAGCAAACGCGGTATTTCTCAAACTCATTCTCCTGGTAATGTCGCAGTTATACACTAACTGTTGTTTCGTGTTGGAAAAGTACATTGCTGTACTGTATTAGATAGGCTCTCACGCAAAGCCAGGGCTTGGACCGGTTTCCTAGTAGTAAAAGAACAGCAGCTGCTCGTTTAATGAGCCAACACAAAATCTAGGTTTCTCTGTTGTAGTGAAGCGCCACCAGAGTCAGATATTGCACACGACGAGATCAGGCACCTTTCGAATAGCAGAAAGCCTATTTGACATATAATTATATACATCTTGAGCCTAACATGCGAAGCTCACGGAATTTGAACTTTAGTAATTTTCGAATTCGTTTGGCTAGAGTGTGGATTTTTTAGTATATTAGAGAATATGTCCTATGTATTAGAGCATATTTTTACACACTTGCCCGAGCGTTTCGGAAGCTCCTGTACAGTCATACACCTATCGTTTGCTTTCCCATACTAATTTCGCTGTCTGGGACTTCTCCAAGTTAATTTACAATACGATATGCTTACCTATAAGTTTATTTTCTTTAGCACATGGAAACTTAGGAACCATGTGTGGAGAGTGAATGGACTGACACTGGATAGTACCTTGGTTGATTTAGAAAGTAGCTTACGTATCAGGTAATCAGGCCCTGTGCTTTCGATGACGGTTCATCGCTTAAGGAACTTGAAATAGGGGCTAGTTTCGCTCTTTGTTTTACTTTCGGCCGGTTTTTCATAAGAACAGATGTTTCTGATGTCCATTACAGGTACTCTCGCCACATTACATTCGACACTGCCACCAAATTAGGTTTCTCTCCACCTATATTTCGTCTGCTCCTCCTCTGGCCAGCAGTAGAGGTTAAGCCATCTTAACTTATAAAAAAAAAACTTATTTATAATGATTGATGGGTTTTCGCTGATTAAAGTTCATCGGACATATCTATGATCTGAAGTCGTTTCATGAAAAACTTGTTTCTTATTCGGTTTTTGCAGTTTCACTATTTAGATTATATTCATGTAAGGTACGTGCTATGCTTCCGCTTGACGCCTCCTGCCTAATATCTTCAATAATGTTCGATGGATACACGTAACGCCGTACTTAACCACTAAGCGTTGGTTAAGATGTTTTTCCTTTTAAACTTTTTCCTCCTGTAATAAACTTAACCAGTTTTTCTCACTTACAAGTATCTAGAGCGCTGGATTATTTAGCAGCCAAGGTGCCCCTGCTAGCGACCCGTAGGTTCGACTATTGGCCGGTAACGGCCTGATACATATATATGGGCTAGAAAGTAACGGTGTCGGAAGTCACTTTCGTATTACACTATGGTTTTTCGATATCTTGCAATAACATAAAAAACACCTGCTCAGACAAGTATTCATCGGTTACATCATGTATTACCTTCTGCAAGCAACACCTAGAGCTATTTGACCACCACTTCCTTCATACTTATTCAGTTTCCACAAAAGCAATGTTTGTACCTACTCTGTGAAGATTATTCAATCAAAAGTTGACAAGGACAGGATCCCGCGTGTTACGAACACTGAAAGTGAGTATAGCGCTCGAAATAAGCCAGTCGTGTTTAGAGTTTTTAATGCCATTGCCTCTTACCGACGCAATGAGTATTTCAATAACAATTTTAGCTGACCAGCGATCAGGTTAGTGGAGCAAACTCCATCTAAGATTCATTAAAAACATATGTCAGCGGTAATAATTATACTGTGGTAACGATGAGTAGCAAAATAGACTCACGTACGATTACGACCTTACAGATAGAATAACAGCGGACGAATACAGTTGGTCGGTTCTGGTTAGAGGGCAGAGGTAAGAGCAACCCCCATTCGTTGCTCTTATCGAATATCTCCATCAGATTACTGGGCGGGTAAAGAACGGCTCGTCTTATGTTTACTAGCAGTGTCCCGTCAGAGTTTAGCCACATGCGGGTAATCGTGGATATCGAGATCGAGTCTGCTCGACCCGTACAACGAGGCCAGTGATGCATTTGCATAAGCGTGCAGAGATGAGAGTTTTGATATTAGTGTATGGTATGGATCACAAAAGCTAGCGGTATAGCTGGTAGCAAAGCACGTCACGATATGTGACCACATCTCATTTTCGAAACTAGCTTTGCTCAGTTAAGCGAGCCGCTCCATACCCAACTATTAATATAATCTATTTATATTCGTATACACCGTCACTGTTTCAGGCCAGCGGTTAGCGTATAGTTTATACTCTAATTGCCATTCTCGGTCAAGTGAACTTTTGCCTTACTCCCCAGAAGGCATGTATTGAATGCGTCGTGTCACTGTGGCCAGCGTTGAATATAGGATATCTCCCGGAGGAACAGCAGCGCCACTTTGATGATTTTACGTTTCTCAAAAGCTTATCTGTCAGTAAGGTCTTTCGTGCAGAAAGAGACGGTTTCTAGTTTAGTGTAAATTCATAGTTTTCAATGATATTGCTTTCGTTAAACTTGATAAGTGTTTTTTGCCGTATTGTTGCCCGTCGTGTAGGCGGAAGCCAGTAATGAACGGAATCAATATGAATCGTCCATTTGGAATAAATAGCACCGCAAGCCGAGAAACGCCAAGCATTCGAGCCAAAAATCTAGGGCATTTTTAATTCAATTCAAGGCGTGTTTTGTTAAATACGTATGTTTAAAGATGTGCAATATTGAAGTTAAAGAACGATAAGTTAAAATAAACTTTGAACCTAGGGTCACATTGCAGCAAAATTCGGAACGGAATTACCAACCGACAGACCCAATTAGGTCAACCGACTTACTTCCTTATCAAGCTTATAGGGACTTAGATAGAAACTGCATCCACTGGCCATGCTTGAACCATCTGCAATTGTCCACGATGTTAGGTTTTTCCTCGCCTCGACTAGTTAAAGGGATCAAAAATCCACTTAAAAAGATATTGCTGTTTTTTCGCCTCTGCTTTGTTGTTTCTGTTATAGTCTGAGCCGTACGGTGCAAGCCGTAAGCTGTAAAGGGATTAAGGCTCAAATCGGATTTGGATCACTAAAGAGATATCAAAGTAAGATTGGAAAGGCTGAACGGAAATTTCAAAACTAATTGACCCTAAGCATATCTTTTATCAGATCCTAGCTCGTGTGTCTAGATATAAGCTATCCTGTGTTTATTTCACGTCTTTTTTATCAATTCGTCCAGCATTTGGTTAACTAATTCTGTTATTTTCACACTTCTCCCCATTCACGTTTGTCTATTTTACCAAAACCATTACCCATATCGATTACACAAATTCGCATTTGTACGACCCAAATCATCACAACGTTTAAATGCATTTTTGTAACCCCTTTCAACATTTACCCCTTTTAGGCCAACTCAGTGTTTTCTCTCTAACAAACAGCTATCCGTCACGCATAGTAGCGTATTTTACCTATTAAGAAAAAACGATTAAGATCTCAGTGTTTATAACTTACGTCATTAATTAGCCATATACAATTTTCTATTTTATAATAATGAGAGTGTATTTTGCTTTGGGCCACTTGCAAAACATTCGAACTCGCAAAAAACTTTCAGGCACCTCTAGAAGCTCGAATTCATAATTGCTTGATATCAAATGCATGTTTAGATTTAGCAGGACTATGATGTAACCCAGACACGCAATGTAGTACTTCTTTCAAGTAAAAAATTGCAAGGAATATACGATAAACAGCCAGGACCGGTAGCCAGTACTACTAGATTGAACGCTCCAGGTTGAAAAACCCGAATAGCGATTCCTTGATACGTGATAAAAATTCTAAAGGTACTTAAAAACGCAGAACTTCCCGAGACCTCCGCGGAATGAAAAAAAGGCTCACTTTATGCCTCACCTGAAATGGAAGTCGAAGTTGCAATACTAAAACAAATACTGACAACGCACAACTTCGAACAGAGGAAACTCTGGTAAGTTCAGTAGGTTCTAATGCAGCGGTTAAAAGACCCTCGCTAAAGCCCGACAACGCTAACGTCGTAAATATTTAGAAGTGAGGTTCGGTGTCCGTAGAGTAGATTTACACCTTACAGAAACGTTGAGTAGGTTTATTACGAGAGTACTTGACGTATTCGATAGTTTGCTAGTGGTTAATAAAAAGGCGCGTCAAAAGACCAGCCAAATTGTCGAGAGGGTCGATCCTGAAGTGGTTCAAGCAGAAAACAACATTCGCTTTAAGTACATATAAGTCAGAAATTCCGGCCCGCTGAGCCCTGACCTTCCACTAAAAACTATAGCTTAATTGAGCTGGTTGAACCTCAGGGATGGAATCAACTATATCGCAGTAATTGGAGATCGTACGCCAATATCGTCTACCCAAGAGAACTGCAGAAATCAAACGTGTACTTCTTAGCTAAAAAAGCACAAAGGTTGACCTTGAGGCATAGCCATTTCAAATGGACTTGCCGTTAAGGCTCTATAAATTATCGTATTGCATTAGGTGTACCAGGAGCAAAGTCGATACGATGCGACACGACGGGCTTCAATCAAAATCAAGAAAACAAATGCCGGCTTTTTTGCCGAAATCTTCTAATTTTTCCAAATGTCCCTCATAGTGAAAATGCTTATCAAGATTCTGTTGGCGTGCTGTACATGTAATATTGGCAGACTGCTTTTATCAGCAAATTTTTTTTACATTAGGATCAATCTAATTGAGCAAAGATACCTGACTAGTCCGGTATCTACCAATTGACCGCTCGGAAATTGACTACTCGGAGTAATTCTTAGATACAGAATTTACTCTGACGACACTCTATATCAGAGTACAAGCAAATAGAAACTTAACATCTCAAAGTGTTTCTAAAGTAAATCTAGCAATGTCGCAGAAATACGTTTATTAAGATAAACAAAACGAACATTTCACGGTTATACGAAAAGAGCCATTAATAAGCTACTTAGTAAATGAGAAACGCATACACTACACATGTACTCTAATATATACTGCTACACAGATCCAAAGCGATTTCGGTTATCAGTTTGTCAAGGAAATCTTGTAGTTAAGGCACGAACGAGTTCAGGGTCACTAGAAGATAGGCCTACCATTACGTAGGTGAGCCAGAGCGGCTGTAACGAGGCTTTCGCATGGTGTTACATTCGAATACCGTGACGAAAGTGGCGCTTACTGCCCACCTCCTTACAAATCACTCTAATAAATGCTCATTCACTTGATGAATTATCTTCATTCTGGTTTGCTTCGATACACTTTTTCATGTACCACTGCCTTCAACAACTTCAACGAAGAATCACGATCGTTCTAAACTACCGAAACAGTATGGATCTGCTGTTATCGATCGAAGGGAAAAAAACACACCGTTTTAAAAGTCATCAGCGGCCATTGGTACTTCACTGGAGGCAAAATTTGCTGCGGACCAAGTAGTAGTAAGTGTCTGCAACCTGCAAACACAGTGTGCATCTACAATACAATCCTGTTTAACTGTTTATAGTCCGTTTATTGTTATCTGCCTTTGTATTGCTATCTGGACGCCATTATCGGGATATCCTTAAGCCAATCTTTCGCTACGTAGCAGTATGTATTTGGTTTTGCTCTGCCGGTAGTAATGGGAACCTGCTGACGCTATTTGACGGGTCGAAAATAGGTTTTTAGGCTAAATCGCAATACGCTATAGTACGAACCGTGATAGACCTGGTCGAGGTTTTTGTCGGATCGATAGAGATTGGCCGTTTTCTTTAATACACAAATTATTCAATCAACTAAACTAAAAAATAGGCCTAATCGTCAGGTCATCTAAAGCCGTGACGAGTGATCATACGTTCGAGCATATTCGTTACAGAATAATTCATTTTAAACCTTGTTTCTAGTTTCGTCCATGTACCGTAAATAAATAGGTCAGCTGATTTAGCGATTACTTAATCACAATAATAACACTGTAGTATATTTAATAATGATGACCAAATTATAGAATCTTCACAACGCTATGGCATCAGACTCATTTGAATCACTTTTCTATAATCGGAAACAAATGAACCGCAGCCTCACCCCAGTGACTGCTGTGTCTGGTTCATGTGTCCATAGGCCCATGCCTTAACTCACGAGCTTATCAGGTAATTAGTACCCAGGTCGGTGATAGGCTTTGCAAATTACTACTATAAAACGCCTAGGCTAAGGCTTGTTCAATATGTTCCTTCATTATTATTATTATTAATATATATTATGATTATTAAAAAATAATGCAAACACCAAACGTAATAGTATTATCTCTAAATATCCGACCTGGCTGTAAATTTATAGAACTTGAACTGTGGGAGTTGAATGCGAATTTAAATATGTCAGATGGTCTACTTTTGAACTATATATTTATATGGAGCCGGTAGCTGGCCCATATTTACATGCCGATCTCTGGCTGCTCCAAGGAACTTGGGTAAAAAAAAAAAACTAAACATTTGCAAATCATAGATCACTTAGAAGTGGTACAGGTAGAAGCCTCGTAAGTGTGGGCATACTTTTTTTTTGACTTTTAACTTTATCAACGTGTGCAGAAGGAGGATGATGATGTATAGTCCGAGTTCGTAAACACATCGAATGTTTTACATGTAAATGCGGCTACGCGTCGAATGTTCCACTGTGGACTGAAAGTACCTTGCCTATTACAAAGTTTCTATCAGATCTTTTTTTAGTCTTTTTTATGGTCGTCGGCCTACTGTCTGCCTGATGAGATGTCTATCAGAAGTCTAAGCATACCTTAGGCTTGGCTAAAACGATTTTTAGCTATA
>NW_019213629.1:337626-345355 GCF_002532875.2 Varroa jacobsoni
ATATATGGTGAATGGAACGCGTACAATGCATGTTTTCATGGCTTTTGGTGTTATCACTATTGTTATTATGTGACCATAAATTTGGACCTCGACGACTGTTTAATCTGATTATATCTTATGCAGTAAAATGAGCGGTCTATAAGCTTCGAATAGCTGCAAATGGGCATTATCTCGTTATGTCAATGCTTGTTTATCGGCACCAAATAGCTATGAACAGACACATACTCAGTTTGAAGCTCTATACAAAGGTCTACTATTGTAAATCGAGTCAATTTTATCTCTGATAAAATACAAATAATCAAACAGTAACCCGCGCAAGAATGGTGCAGTCGTCGAGAACCTAAGCCAAATTTAATCAAACGTGTCAATGTTTGTGAAGTGCCTATCAGCAAAGTATAACCACCAGGCCTAACCATTTGCACAAACGAGGTCAATATGAGCTGGTTATTTTTTGCCACAATGTGGTCCTTTTCTCGTTCTCTCCCGCTAGTTCTCTCACGTCGCGTGGCGGCGTTGAGTGTCACTCGGCCTTGTCCTAATAAAGTTGTCAAAACTTGGAAATCGCTACAAGAGCAGTGAATATCCAGCAGACGACTAAAATACGATGACTAATTAGTCACAACGCCTTTCTGACCGTTTCTAACGAATGTAGTGATATTTTATCACCGACAGCGTTTGTCGTTCCCAGCTGATACGGGCAAACGATTTAATGGGTTAAATTTTTTGTTATTATTTGTAAACGTATAGACATATGCAGACACTTTTAGCAAGTATACATACAGAAATAAAATTATTCTTATATTTGTCCGCTCTTAAGCCAACCTGTCTCTCCTCTGTGGCATTTTCATTGCCGCCGTAAACATCGAAGTATTTGCTTGTTCCAATTATCTTTGGCCAGTCCGCCAAAATTGGCTTAGTGATGCTGCTGGCAGAAGCTTTTCAGAGTTTCATTTCATTCATTCAGGTAGGCCTTGCAGGATTTTTACCCAGATTTTTGGCCTAGCTGCATGGTATCCGTATGTTGTAGGAACCGTTTGAAACTTAGATCAGCATGTTCATAGTTACCTCGGCAACGCGCTTAAAAAAGCTTATTGGGCAGGATATAAGAAGGTTTAACATACCCACGTAACAATACGCTCACTGGCAAAAAATCACTATGGCAACAAGATCGTAACATAAATGCTACACGTTATTTATCAGTGTCTATACTTGGCGATCAGATGTTGGTACTGAGTAAATTATTTGCGATAGCCAATTGTATGGCTTATCATCATCGTATGTTTCTATGCAAACGATCTGTTCCCTTTTCCAGCAAACGGGGTTGCGCTTTCCGTAAAGTATGCGAATCTAAACGATAGTAAGTTAAATAACTTAAGTAGCTAACTATAGCAGGTGGACAAAGCAACGGTGCGAGCTGATCAAGTACGTGGCGCTGATCTTGTCTCTATGTCCGGGCCGTTAGCCCTTGTAGCGGTTGGCGTTCGTTTTGCACGTTCTATAGTAAATCATTCAACTTGTATTTGGCAAGCGACGACCAGTTTTTGCTTTACTCCATTCCGTTGCGCTCCTTAAGTATTGAAAAGAGCACGGCGAGATGGGACGATTCCGTCGTCGCCTGCTCTCACATCAATGCCAGCATTCACAATAGAACGTAACTCTAATACTGTCGCATATCAATGTTTAAACTTCGACATGAATGTTTGGATAGTGTTGCTATTTCTTGTTTTTGTTCGACAGTTTGATACAAATAATGAGGCTCGATAAGAATCGAACAATCAAGAAAAACAGGGCAGTTTGTCCTGCAGTTGGGTCTGTTTGCTACTGTTTGTCGTACTGTTGTAATGACAACGACGACGACGACCCTTCCTGCCGCGAAAACTTTGTTGAATATAGTATTTGTGAATTCTGTTTCTTTTGTTAATTTGCGGTTATTTCTTTTTTCTTTTTCTTTTTTTTTTTTTTCCTACTTCTGCTTCTATCCAGCTGGTAGACAAAACAGGGACGGATAAAGGTGGCGTGACAGCAGCCAGCCATTCGCACTCATCGTATCGGTGCGTCACGTTTTACTTCACCCTTGGAGCGCCTTTTTTTTCTCTTAAAAGAAACTTGTCGCCTATCGTCAGATATTACTAGAGAATTAGCGCTTATTTTTGTTTTGCATCGATCCGTAAAATCTCGTCTGCATTTAGCTCGCTCAGACTGAGTGAAGCTGTCAAACTTGCTTCAGTTCTAAATATATGTTTATTATTGGTCTGACGCGTCTACGCTGGTTACAGGAAGTTAAAGGTAAAGTAGAATGAATTGTGCCAAAATATAGAGTTTTTAATTTTAGATTTTTTAAGGTTAATATAGGTGTTTTAAGGAGAATATTTGCTTGTTTCACACTTGACGCCACGTCTATTATTGTAATTATAATACGTGTAATTGATGGATTCGTAGTTCTGATGTAAAAAAGTAAATAAGCATGCCTTCCTTTAAGCGTAATTCGTACCGATTTGCGTATAGGCTAACGTCGTAAGAACTACCTATCATGCATATGAAGAACCGTGTCTAGCGTTTCGATCATGCAAAAAAAAGTTTTGCCTGCTAAACATTAAAACGGGATAAAAAAATTACCTGCAATGAATCGACCCGTCCCTGGAGATCGACGCGCGTACTTTCAACTGGCGGGTTAGGAATTGTTATAGCACCATAGAGCACACATATCAAGGCCACAGCGCTCAATGCATAGCCAAAAAGTACGAAAAAAATCCGTCGCCGTAGCATCTTCTGACAATTTTTTTTGCCTGATATATAAGTCGAAAGCTCGTGTCCTCGTCTTTGCCCTAACCCACTCCTGAGAGTTTCTAAGATCAAATGTCAACTCGTCGTATGGTAAATTAGGCTCTTATAAAAAGTGTCAGTAAGATTTGACTATTTTTAACAAGTGGAAATGATCCTTGGTACGAGTCAAATCATTGCCACTCTGTAGACAGAAAGATCACAACCTCATCCACCATCCACTACGGGGATAACTGTATTGTCCATAGTGCAGTGGTTTCTGCAGCATTCTAACTTGTTTGTCGAAATCTCCTAGACACTTTGCAAAACTAGAACCACTAACACCGTACATGGAAATATCATACCGGCTTTTGATGTAACGATACCTCTCTCTCTGTATCGGGCTTTCTATTTCGACTTTTCCCGTTGCTGTCAAATTGTACCGGATCTCAGTTAAGCTTTTCGGCGCGCTTCACTGCTAAACATCAAAACACACATTGACAGCGGAATTCGCTGTTCCATTAGGGCCTCTTCAGAGTTGACTTGAATCACACTGTCGTTATACGTATGAGAGTCAATGACTCTTACAGCTGGATCAAGTACGCTGCAACAAAAAACGAACAGAGGACCAGTTTCGGTGCCCAGCGCAAGGAACCGCCCTGCCTGTAACACTGTTTCTACTAAAACAAGAGTGCGGCGACCGAACGAACAAACAACAACCTGCACTGCTCGTGTGAAGACTCCTGCTGCCGCTGGCGCCGCCGCCGCCGCTGCTGCGGCACTCAATACGGCCGCCAGATGGAACCAGCATCACCACTAGTGGCACTGCTGCTGTTACTATCGCCGTACGCAACGCCGAAGGCAGAGATGAATGTGACGCTCGGCAAACGTTAACGTCGACGTTGGCGTTCGCAGCTGTGCCAGTAGCGGTCGTAGCAGTCCCTGCGTGTGCGGCGGCGGCGGCGGCGGCGGCGGCGGCGGCTGCTGTTGTTGTTGTGACGGGGAGGGAAACCAGCAGCGCCACTGCGCCATCACGACCGCAACCAGCGGCGTTACCTGAACGACTGTGTTCACCTTTGCCGCTGCTGCCGCGCGCTTTCGATGTCTCCAGCAGTCGTTGCTGGCTAGCCACCACTATCGCCAGCCCAGCTCTGCCCAACCCAGGCTAGTGCTCTGAGTCCGTACGCTCACCCCTCGGTCCGTCCCAAAACCATTGTTGTATGGCACGATTGGAGCTGAACAATCAGTCAGTTGTCAACCAGTCTACCAACTACCGTGGACCTAACGAGCGCTTCCGATTGCGGCCACTACTCATCGACAACGTGCCTCGCCTCGCCTCGCCTCGCCGCTGCGGCCGTCATCTGAGCTTGGAGGCTCTGCTCCGCGAGAAAGAGGGTCACCGCCGGTGGCAGCAATGTCGACAACCAGGCCCCTGCAACGCTTACGACAGCGGTAACAGGCCAGAACGAAAGCAGGCGGCGTTAGATTGGACGACGAACAAGAAACACGAAACAGACAGCATTGTCAGATCGCATTGTTCGGCTGGCTTCACTTGCTCTCGACCAGCAACAGCAGCAGCTGGGCAGAAGGATAATCGGACTCCATAGTCGGCGGTGGTCTGCCGTGTGGAGAGCGTGGGCAAGGGAATGACGCATGCCACTTTTTCATGGACACTGGGTGAAGGGTAGACGTGGAGAAAGGGTAGAATCGAATGGGACCAGAATGGCTAAAAACTGCAAGAGAGATCGAGCGTAGCGTGAGGAAGCCAGGGAGCCTCGTTTCGCACACGAGACAATACGCGGTCAATGCGCAAAGCATCGAAAGGAAAACGTTAAGGAAGAATGGCGATGACGCAGGTTTGCGTCGAAGAAGAACACGCTCTTTACCCTTTCCTTCTTTTCACCTCTTCTGCAGCAATCTTCTGAAAGCACAGCGCCGCAGTTCCACATCAGCTACTCAAGATGTTACCTAACAATGGAAGACAGGGTATGAGTTCGATGCCAACGATTATCGTCTCGTGATGCTTCGCTGCCTCGAAGCGATTTTCGGTCAACTGTTTCTTCCTGGTTATTTATTATACTTTGTGTATGTTTTTCGAATTGTTCACCTTTGTTACTTACATCGGGACTACTTTTCACTGGCCGTAAAACCGTACTATGAAGAACAGAAGTTCGGCAATAACCTTGCTCGTTGGTTTCGCTCATCGACCGAAACGTGCCAGGCTGAAAGTCGCCCTTTAGCCATTATCTGATCGATCTTACCTCTCGTTGCTGTGCGCTTCGGCCACTTCCGTCGTGTTTTGCTTATTTGCTCACAATTTATGCAGACTTAGTATTGTAATATTTTATGGGCGAAACTTAATGCAAACTCACTTGCCGACGCTCTCCTCGCTCGAAATATAGGTGAATGTTGCCTTATATAGGTGCATATATATATCTTGATGGTTGGTTGGTAAAAAAACGTACGTCCAGCTCAATAGAGGTGAGATTTGGCTTGTATGTTGTAAATAATCAGTGTTCTGATTACCTTGAGCTGGATCGAATGATGCTAACACGAGCATTGCTTTACTTGAGACCCTGGCGGTTAGTTTAGCTACTTTTTTATTTTATATTTATAATCTTAGTGTGACCTTGTGCACAAGTTAAAAATCCAGCATGTACTATATTACTGAATTTTACAAGGTGAGTAAAGGGCGTTAATTCTGACATATACATTAGGTTAAGTTCTGGCAAAATGTTAATAGGCAGTCACACTCACAGATCGACACAAAACGTAACGCTCAACTTTATGCATTTCCTTTGCTAAGTTGATCGATTTTAAGTTGACGATTGCTAGTGTCAGTTACTAAATCCACAATCGAATGCAGATAACGCTCGTTTACTCGATGAAGTATAATGTATATACTATATATAATTATATTATAACCAGAGAAGTTATTATAGAACTTCTCTGCTTTCTCTCTATATAACTATTATTATCCACTAACACTCGTGGTCTTCAATTGACACAAATGGATCAATCAAATGATACCTTCTGTTCGCGTGGGCCTGCAATGTATGATAGATGTTAACGACTTAGTAAGCTGCTATAAAGTAGAACGAAAAGTTGAATTCCGGATTTTGTTACTCCAGAGTGAAGTATATGTGATTAGTAGAAGACGCAAATTTTCCGGCTATCTATGAAATAAGTTCGAATTTTGAGCGCTTTTTTTTTAAAATTGAGGACCCGCTAAAAGCGATAGATTATATATGACAAGGATCCGATTCAAGTAAATAGAAGCGGTTAATTACTTATCCGATTTTATCTGGATAAGTTAACATATTCTCCTGGAATAAGGTAAGTTCTTTGAATTTCATTGCCTTCACGCATTTTTTCAAATGGCTACCCTCCATATAGAACAAAACATATCTGCCTTCAGTTTGGAAAGTGGACCACTTGACACGTTTACACGTATAATAGGTAGCATCGCGTGGATGGTGGTGTGCAATCCATTCCTTTCCTAATAACAAGAGCCCCATGAATTGTTTGTTTTTTTATAGTTCTTTAGACCATGCAAATCCGAAACAGATGCTGAGTAATCCTTCGGGTAGAATAAAGTTTAAATCCCATGTTTTACAAACTGAACTGGGCATTTATTATAAGAATATGCGATACAAAATTGCTACTTCACTTGCAATCCAACTTTACCCCCTAAATAGACAAGGTGCTTTATCCTTTCTATAGGAGTACTTTTTTGATTTCGCATGCCCTGGTGACTACAAATTCGATGAGCACATGCAAAATCGTTGTCATGAACTTCGAAAAAGGTGTCCTCTACGAGGCTTAGAACCTACAAGGCACGAGAAAACCTGTTCTTACAGATGGCTAGGTTACCTATAATACGCATAATCGAACATGGGATCCCGCCCGAGAACCCGTCTCCGTTTTAGGTTGCGTATTCTTGAAAAGTTCGAACTTAATTAGAACATTCAAAAGTAAAATACGACATCAAAAGGTGTTAGTCTACACTTGGAGAAAGACACCATAGCTACCAACAAATACCACCAAGGCTACAAAAAGTGACGTTTCTTGATGCTCATAAACTTTAAGTCAGCTATTCTGTATTACACAGACATGGATTAGGTAGGTACCGGAGAAAACCTGTGTATCCTTCAAACAAAGATTTTTTTTTATCTAAGTTTTGCTGCTATTGTGTGGCAGCATAAGCCACTGCAGTCTAAAGCACTACTAGCCATAGACACGGGGACGGGCCATTGCTTCATCTGTGTTTTGTGACCGATCGGTTGCGCCTCTGCTCTTTGACTTGACTGGCAAAAACTGTGACAAACTTATTAAATTTTCACAGGTCGTTTATCCTATTTTTTTTTCTAGAGGTGGCCTAAATTCATCTGCTGTTGATTAGCTTTCGATTAACATTATCCGCTCAACTAAGCAAAATGGATTTATGCTTAATGTAGTTATTTGTTTCTCAATTTTTCTTTCAGGGTACCTACTTAGTTACCAAGAGACCTACCTTTTTTACGAGATAACCAGTCTGTCCACTCGAAAGAGATCATTGGTATCGAGAAAACGAATGACTTGTTTCCGTCATGTTTTTTTTTCTCTATTGTTTTTAATACACACCTAATGGAGGTGATTAGAATTATCTTGTTTTTACAACGGATTGGGGCATAGAACCAAGGACAGCCGTTGGCCGCTTTCAGTGCCCTTGGCTTGCACTTGTTATCAACAAGATGTCAACATAATCGTCTGCGGTGTTTAAGGTTATTTATTGAAATCACTGTGAGTTTACACAACTCGTCTCTCTTTAGAAAATAATCTTCATAAATGCTATCGTTCCTTAGTAACGGAGGCACTTATGTAACGATAGTTCTGGAACTTCTACCTTACCGACAATCCATCTCAACGCTGTTGGAAGTTAAGCAGGCCTTTACCTAGAACATTCCGACCAGTAAACGCTCTGTGAGCT